>NW_027040483.1:0-40000 GCF_034236695.1 Oncorhynchus nerka
GTTAGCAACCAATATACACAGGCAGTTAGAAAAGCCAAGGCTAACTTATTCCAAGCAGAAATTTGCTTCCTGCAACACAAACTCAAAAAGTTCTGGGACATCGGAAAGTTAATGGAGAATAAGAGCACCTCCTCCCAGCTGCCCACTGAACTGAGGATAGGAAACTCTGTCACCACCGATAAATCCACTATAATTCAGAATTTCAATAAGCATTTTTCTACGGCTGACCATGCTTTCAACCTGGCCACGCCTGCCCTGGTCAGCAGCACTGCACCCCCCACAGCAACTCGCCCAAGCCTTCCCCATTTCTCCTTCTCCCAAATCCAGTCAGATGATGTTCTGAAAGAGCTGCAAAATCTGGACACCCACAAATCAGCCGGGCTTGACAATCTGGACCCTTACTTTCCAAAATTATCTTCTGAAATTGTTGCAACCCCTATTACTAGCCTGTTCAACCTCTCTTTTGTGTCGTCTGAGATTCCCAAAGATTGGAAAGCAGCTGCGTTCATCCCCCTCTTCAAAGGGGGAGGACACTCTTTACCCAAACTGCTACAGACCTATATCTATCCTACCCTGTCTTTCTAAGGTCTTCGAAAGCCAAGTTAACAAACAGATCACCGACCATTTCGAATTCCACCGTACCTTCTCCGCTATGCAATTTGGTTTCAGAGCTGGTCATAGGTGCACCTCAGCGACTCTCAAGGTTCTAAACGATATCTTAACCGCCATCGAAGAAGAAGAAACAAGAAACAATACTGTGCAGCCATATTCATTGACCTGGCCAAGGCTTTTTACAGTGTCAATCACCACATTCTCATCGGCAGACTCAACAGCCTTGGTTTCTCAAATGATTGCCTCGCCTGGTTCACCAACTACTTCTCCGACAGAGTTCAGTGTGTCAAATCTGAGGACCTGTTGTCCGGGCTTCTGGCAGTCTCTATGGGGGTGCCACAGGGTTCAATTCTTGGGCCGACTCTCTTCTCTCTATATATCAATGATGTCGCTCTTGCTGTTGGTGTGTCTCTGATCCACCTCTACGCAGACAACACCATTCTGTATACTTCTGGCCCTTCTTTGGACACTGTGTTAACAACCCTCCAGACGAGCTTCAATGCGTGGCCTCCAACTGCTCTTAAATACAAGTATAACTAAATGCATGCTCTTCAACCGATCGCTGCCTGCACCTGCCTGCCCGTCCAGCATCACTACTCTGGACGGTTCTGACTTAGAATATGTGGACAACTACAAATACCTAGATGTCTGGTTAGACTGTAAACTCTCCTTCCAGATACATAAAGCATCTCCAATCCAAAGTTAAATCTAGAATTGGCTTCCTATTTCACAACAAAGCATCCTTCACTCATGCTGCCAAACATACCCTCGTAAAACTGACCATCTTACCGATCCTCGACTTTGGAGATGTCATTTACAAAATAGCCTCCAACACCCTACTCAACAACTTGGATGCAGTCTATCACAGTGCCATCCGTTTTGTGACCAAGAACCCGATGGTCACTCTGACAGAGCTCTAGAGTTGCTCTGTGGAGATGGGAGAACCTTCCAGAAAGACAGCCATCTCTGCAGTACTCCACCAATCAGGCCTTTATGGTAGAGTGGCCAGATGGATGTCACTCCTCAGTAAAAAGGCCCATGACAGCCCGCTTGTAGTTTTCCAAAAGGTACCTAAAGACTCTCAGACCATGAGAAACAAGATTATCTGGCCTGATGAAACCAAGATTTAACTCTTTGGCCTGAATGCCAAACGTCACATCTGGAGGAAATCTGGCACCATCCCTACGGGGTTGCCAGGATCGAGGCAGGATCGAGGCAAAGATGAACGGGCAAAGTACAGAGAGATCCTTGATGAAAACCTGCTCCAGAGCGCTCAGGACCTCAGACTGGGTCGAAGGTTTACCTTCCAACAGGACAAAGACCCCTAAGCACACAGCCAAGACAACACAGACGTGGCTTCGGGACAAGTCTCTGAATGTCCTTGAGTGGCCCAGCCAGAGCCCGGACTTGAACCCGATCGAACATCTCTTAAGAGTTCTGAAAATAGCTGTGCAGCAACGCTCCCCATCCTACCTGACAGAGCTTGAGAGGATGTGCAGAGAAGAATGGGAGGAACTCCCCAAATACAGGTGTGCCAAGCTTGTAGCGTCATACCCAACAGGTATGAGGCTGCAATTTCTGCCGAAGGTGCTTCAACAAAGTACTGAGTAAAGGGTCTGAATACTTATGTAAATGTGATATTTCTAACAACCTGGTTTTGCTTTGTCATAATGGGATATTGTGTGTAGATTGATGAGGGGGGAAAAACCATTTAAATACATTTCAGAATAAGGCTGTAACCTAACAAAATGTGGAAAAAGTCAAGGGGTCTGAATACTTTCTGAAGGCACTGTATATGCTTAGGCCCTTGGGTTTCAAGGTTTGGTTGAGTTCAAGTTAGTCTTTAATATTCACATCTCCATCACAACCAATAATCTATGTTAAATAATAGGACTAAATTAATTAAAGTGTATTTAAAGTTTGCTTAGATTTAGTCCTAGTCTTTAACTTTGATATTTGGTGTAGCTGGAGACACGTATCCAACATATTAATTTGTAGATTAAATGGATATTAAATTGTGTTTGGTCGTCCACGCAGCCAAGTATCAACATTTGAAGGAGATGTATCTTCTGCTTGGATAGTTCCATCTGTGCCAGTGACTTAATCTGCCTTTAATTCGAGTTTGTCTACAGCTTAATCATTTATATGTTGGTTTCATGTCTCCATCTCAACCGAGTAAAAAAATAGGACTAAATCAAATTAAACTTTAAATGCACTTTAAATAAAGTTTGATTTGATTTAATTATATTCTTGGTTGAGATAGAGACGTAAATCCAACATATCAAGCCAAGTTAACAAACAGGTCACTGACCATCTCGAATCCCACCGTATCTTCTCCGCTGTGCAATCTGGTTTCCGAGCCGGTCACGGGTGCACCTCAGCCACGCTCAAGGTACTAAACGATATCATAACCGCCATCGATAAAAGACAGTACTGTGCAGCCGTCTTCATCGACCTTGCCAAGGCTTTCGACTCTGTCAATCACCATATTCTTATCGGCAGACTCAGTAGCCTCGGTTTTTCTGATGACTGCCTTGCCTGGTTCACCAACTACTTTGCAGACAGAGTTCAGTGTGTCAAATCGGAGGGCATGCTGTCCGGTCCTCTGGCAGTCTCTATGGGGGTGCCACAGGGTTCAATTCTCAGGCCGACTCTTTTCTCTGTATATATCAATGATGTTGCTCTTGCTGCGGGCGATTCCCTGATCCACCTCTACGCATTCTATATACTTCCGGCCCGTCCTTGGACACTGTGCTATCTAACCTCCAAACGAGCTTCAATGCCATACAACACTCCTTCCGTGGCCTCCAACTGCTCTTAAACGCTAGTAAAACCAAATGCATGCTTTTCAACCGTTCGCTGCCTGCACCCGCACGCCTGACTAGCATCACCACCCTGGATGGTTCCGACCTTGAATATGTGGACATCTATAAGTACCTAGGTGTCTGGCTAGACTGTAAACTCTCCTTCCAGACTCATATCAAACATCTCCAATAGAGAATCAAATCTAGAGTCGGCTTTCTATTCCGCAACAAAGCCTCCTTCACTCACGCCGCCAAACTTACCCTAGTAAAACTGACTATCCTACCGATCCTCGACTTCGGCGATGTCATCTACAAAATTGCTTCCAACACTCTACTCAGCAAACTGGATGCAGTTTATCACAGTGCCATCCGTTTTGTCACTAAAGCACCTTATACCACCCACCACTGCGACCTGTATGCTCTAGTCGGCTGGCCCTCGCTACATATTCGTCGCCAGACCCACTGGCTCCAGGTCATCTACGAGTCCATGCTAGGTAAAAGCTCCGCCTTATCTCAGTTCACTGGTCACGATGGCAACACCCACCCGTAGCACGCGCTCCAGCAGGTGTATCTCACTGATCATCCCTAAAGCCAACACCTCATTTGGCCGCCTTTCGTTCCAGTTCTCTGCTGCCTGTGACTGGAACGAATTGCAAAAATCGCTGAAGTTGGAGACTTTTATCTCCCTCACCAACTACAAACATATGCTATCTGAGCAGCTAACCGATCGCTGCAGCTGTACATAGTCTATCGGTAAATAGCCCACCCATTTTTACCTACCTCATCCCCATACTGTTTTTATTTATTTACTTTTCTGCTCTTTTGCACACCAATATCTCTACCTGTACATGACCATCTGATCATTTATCACTCCAGTGTTAATCTGCAAAATTGTAATTATTCGCCTACCTCCTCATGCCTTTTGCACACAATGTATATAGGCTCCCTTTTTTTTCTTCTACTGTGTTATTGACTTGTTAATTGTTTACTCCATGTGTAACTCTGTGTTGTCTGTTCACACTGCTATGCTTTATCTTGGCCAGGTCGCAGTTGCAAATGAGAACTTGTTCTCAACTAGCCTACCTGGTTAAATAAAGGTGAAATAAAAAAATTAAAAAATTTAAACAAGATTTACGCTACTGCTACTCGCTGTTTGTTATCTATGCATAGTAACTTTACCCCTACCTACATGTACATATTACCTCGACTAACCAGTACCCCCTCACAGTATCCCCTGTATATAGTATAGCCTCGTTATTGTTATTTACTTTTTATTTTTTTACTTTAGTTTATTTGGTAAATATTTTCAACTCTTATTTTTCTTAAAACTGCATTGTTGGTTAAGGGCTTGTAGGTAAGGACTACTACACCTGTTGTATTCGAGCATGTGACAAATAACATTTGATTTGTATATTACCTCACACCCTTGTGATTTTCACAGCACATGATCTTGAGTGCCCATTGTAATGACAGCTCTTGACTGTTATTATAGATAACTTAAGTGGTGCTTGCAGGCATGTAAAAAGCTTGTTGGACAACACAAGCACACGTTTGTCAAACTCTTGCATAAACAGCACTTTGTTGGGCAAGATTTGTTTGATTGAACATGTTGACTAAAAGACATTGTGATTGTATGGGTATTTGTATGAGGTAGCCTACGATGAGGCACACTGATGGGTTAGTTGCTTAGTAGAATACAGAATGCTACCATAATAGAATCCCAGAACTGTATTCACTAATGGCATATCTACATTCCTACTGAAACAGTGTATTCAGGGTGTGTCCAGAGAGTTTTTCACACTTTGAGTGAAACACAACTGCCGGTGAAGAGTCCTGGGTTCAAATAATACTTGCAATAATTGAGCTTGCTGCAATACAACCCCCCCCCCCCCCCCCCCAAAAAAAGTTTTAAAAAGATGTAAATAGTATTTGAATCCGGGTCTGCCTGTCTCAGTTTGGACCAGATCTGAAGTATGCAGGTAATCCATCAAGATCTATCCAGACATGGCTACATTTCCACGACTAACATGTTGAGCATGTGGATTCTCAGGATGATGAATGAACCCCATTGGAAACAGTGAGACAGTAGGAGACTCTCCTCCTCTCACGCCCTCTCTCCCCATAATCTCTACTTCTCACAGGATTTTAACTCCCTCTCGTGTCTGGTGTTTGTCTTGTATCTGTGCAGGTTACTGTAAAAGCTGTTGAGAAACACTCGTGCTTCTGCTTTTGACATGTATTGATTTTCTTGTTTTTAGTATTGATTTACATATTTACAAACGTCAAGCAAATAGGCCTACACAGTATATCAGTTTGCTCATACCGATATTTGACTTGACTATACCCTACAGTACTATTAGGAATGTCTCTAAGTGAACAACAAGGTAACTCCTTATGTCCCATGTAAACAGGGCAGAGGTTGGACATGCTTACAGAACCGAAGGACTGAAACACTAAGCATTGCCAACTGTAATGAGGATGTTAATGGCACCACTGGGACCCCTTACAGGATGTGAGTCATTTGCCCTGTCACTCCTCAATTAGGCAGCCTGAGAAATGCCTCCCCTGTGGGTCTAATGGAACTATTTACCCATTTCGACCAAATAACCTAATGTAAAGTTGGACAGAGACTGCCTATCAGGGCAGATTGATAAATTATTATCTCACTCTAGTGGGTTGGTGGAGGGGGACAAGTTCTTTACCTCAAATTGAATTGCCTGCCTCGACATCACGTATTTGGAAAAGTTGAGTTATTGTTAGGCATGTAAAAGTGGAATGGTATGACTTGTGTTTGGTAATGTGTTTTTGTGGTCTTATGGGCTTGCGAGTATCTGGCATAGTCTTTCTGTTATTTTGCTCTTATGTGACAAAAGTATTGACCGTTTTGTATGATAGAGGATTGCTATCTCACTTAAGAAGGCTTCTCTGTGGGTGTAATAGGTTCTCAGAGCCTTTTGTTTTTCTCCTGCGGGCCCGCAGAGAGAAGGAAGTTAGGGTCTCACGGTCTAGAGAGAGAGCTTGTCATAACCGTGAAGCAGCTGAGGGAGTAGGGAGTAATCAGAGCCCTTTGCACTTCTGCTGTAGTGACCATCACACCCACATCTCAGGAGACACGGCTGGGAACACAACTGTCCACTGACGCTATTAGCTCTATCTGTGCAGTAGCTCTCACACTGTGGAGTAAAGACCCCACTGAGGCAACCAGAAGGAATGCACGCACGCACACATCAAATCAAATGGTATTTGTCACATGCGCCGAATACAACTTAGTTACTAATAAGCCATGAAGAAAATGACTGTAAAAACTGTTAAATCCCCTTGGATTGATGAGGAATTGAAAAATGTTATGGTTGAAAGGGATGAGGCAAAAGGTATGGCAATTAAGTCTGGCAGCCCAACTGATTGGCAAACGTACTGCAAATGAAGAAATCTGTGACTAAACAAAATAAAAATGAAAATAAACTACACTATGAAACAAACAATATAAATAATGAGAGTAAAAAGCTTTGGGGTACCTTAATTAAATGAAATATTTGTGAAAAAAGCCAACTCGGCTCCTTCATTCTTTGAATCAGATGGCTCATTCATCACAAAGCCCACTGATATTGTAAACTACTTACATTTACATTTACATTTAAGTCATTTAGCAGACGCTCTTATCCAGAGCGACTTACAAATTGGTGCATTCACCTTATGACCTCCAGTGGAACAGTAGTGCATCTAAATCTTTTCAGGGGAGGGGGTGAGAGGGATTACTTTATCCTATCCTAGGTATTCCTTAAAGAGGTGGGGTTTCAGGTGTCTCCGGAAGGTGGTGATTGACTCCGCTGTCCTGGCGTCGTGAGGGAGTTTGTTCCACCATTGGGGGGCCAGAGCAGCGAACAGTTTTGACTGGGCTGAGCGGGAACTGTACTTCCTCAGTGGTAGGGAGGCGAGCAGGCCAGAGGTGGATGAACGCAGTGCCCTTGTTTGGGTGTAGGGCCTGATCAGAGCCTGGAGGTACTGAGGTGCCGTTCCCCTCACAGCTCCGTAGGCAAGCACCATGGTCTTGTAGCGGATGCGAGCTTCAACTGGAAGCCAGTGGAGGGAGCGGAGGAGCGGGGTGACGTGAGAGAACTTGGGAAGGTTGAACACCAGACGGGCTGCGGCGTTCTGGATGAGTTGTAGGGGTTTAATGGCACAGGCAGGGAGCCCAGCCAACAGCGAGTTGCAGTAATCCAGACGGGAGATGACAAGTGCCTGGATTAGGACCTGCGCCGCTTCCTGTGTGAGGCAGGGTCTCTGCGGATGTTGTAGAGCATGAACCTACAGGAACGGGCCACCGCCTTGATGTTAGTTGAGAACGACAGGGTGTTGTCCAGGATCACGCCAAGGTTCTTAGCGCTCTGGGAGGAGGACACAATGGAGTTGTCAACCGTGATGGCGAGATCATGGAACGGGCAGTCCTTCCCCGGGAGGAAGAGCAGTTCCGTCTTGCCGAGGTTCAGCTTGAGGTGGTGATCCGTCATCCACACGGATATGTCTGCCAGACATGCAGAGATGCGATTAAACCTGGTCATCAGAAGGGGGAAAGGAGAAGATTAATTGTGTGTCGTCTGCATAGCAATGATAGGAGAGACCATGTGAGGTTATGACAGAGCCAAGTGACTTGGTGTATAGCGAGAATAGGAGAGGGCCTAGAACAGAGCCCTGGGGGACACCAGTGGTGAGAGCACGTGGTGTGGAGACGGATTCTCGCCACGCCACCTGGTAGGAGCGACCTGTCAGGTAGGACGCAATCCAAGCGTGGGCCGCGCCGGAGATGCCCAACTCGGAGAGGGTGGAGAGGAGGATCTGATGGTTCACAGTATCGAAGGCAGCCGATAGGTCTAGAAGGATGAGAGCAGAGGAGAGAGAGTTAGCTTTAGCAGTGCGGAGCGCCTCCGTGATACAGAGAAGAGCAGTCTCAGTTGAATGACTAGTCTTGAAACCTGACTGATTTGGATCAAGAAGGTCATTCTGAGAGAGATAGCGGGAGAGCTGGCCAAGGACGGCACGTTCAAGAGTTTTGGAGAGAAAAGAAAGAAGGGATACTGGTCTGTAGTTGTTGACATCGGATAACTTTTTCATTTCATTTTTCATTCACATTCAAATAACTTTTTCATTGGCAAGATAAGCAAATTTAGGGATGACATGCCAGCAACAAATGCTGACACTACACATCCAAGTATATCGGACCAAATTATGAAAGACAAGAATTGTACTTTTGAATTCCTAAAGTAAAGATCAGTTTCTTGGCAATTTCTCGCATGGAATAGACAAATAAAGAACAGAGTAGCAGCAGCAAATGATGAGTGTAAAAGTGTATATGTATGTGTGTTTTTGTTGTGTGTGTGTGTGTGTGTGTGTGTGTGTGTGTGTGTGTGTGTGTGTGTGTGTGTGTGTGTGTGTGTGTGTGTTTGTATGTGTGCAGGTTTTGTGTGAGTGTCAATCAATCAATCAAATGTATTTATTAAGCCCGACTTACATCAGCTGATGTCACAAAGTGCTGTACAGAAACCCAGCCTAAAACCCCAAACAGCAAGCAATGCAGGTGTAGAAGCACAGTGGCTAGGAAAAACTCCCTAGAAAGGCCAGATCCTAGGAAGAAACCTAGAGAGGAACCAGACTATGAGGGGTGGCCAGTCCTCTTCTGGCTGTGCCGGGTGGAGAGTATAACAGAACATGGTCAAGATGTTCAAATGTTCATAGATGAAGAGCAGGGTCAAATAATAACAATCACAGTGATTGTTGAGGGTGCAACAGGTCAGCACCTCAGGAGTAAATGTCAGTTGACTTTCATAGCCGATAATTCAGCGTATCCCTACCGCTCCTGCTGTCTCTAGAGAGTTGAAAACAGCAGGTCTGGGACAAGTATCACATCCGGTGAACAGGTCAGGGTTCCATAGCCGCAGGCAGAACAGTTGAAACTGGAGCAGCAGCACGACCAGGTGGACTGGGGACAGCAAAGAGTCATCAGGCCAGGTAGTCCTGAGGCATGGTCCTGGGGCTCAGGTCCTCAGAGAGAGAGAATGAAAGAAAGAAAGAAAGAGAGAAAAGAAAGAGAGAAAAAAAGAGAGAATTAGAGAGAGCATACATTCACACAGGACACCGGATAAGACAGGGGAAATACTCCAGATATAACAGACTGACCCTATCCTCCGACACATACACTTTTTCAGCATAAATACTGGAGGCTGAGACAGGAGGGATCGGGAGACACTGTAGCCCCGTCCGACATTAAAACCTCTTATGGCTGCGATCCCTGTACAGGGATCAACATCGGGGGAAATTTTAGAGTGACAACTAAAAATACAACGTCGTAACATTAAACATTCTTGAAAATGCAAGTGTCTTACATCCTTCCAAAGATTCGAATCTTGGTAATCAAACTACACTTTCAGATTTAAAATAGCTATTACAGAGAACAAATACCATGCTTTTGTTTGAGAAGAGCAATCAACAACAGAAACATTTTCCGCCATGACAGTTTTTACACATTCACATCTGAAGGTAAAATTATGACTTACATTCTGATATCTTGCTCTTATTTCTCTTCCTGAGGGTCCCAGTGATCAAATGAAGTGCCGTTTTGTTTGATAAAATCCATTTTTATAGCCTAAATCGAAACATTTTGTAAACCATTTGTGCCGCGAATTCCATCTCTATCATTTTTTTACGGAGCATTCAACCCGTAAACAATCGTTTATCTAGTCATGGTAAGTTTCAGTGCATTCCTCTGGATGTTTGCAACACAGCCAAACTTCTTCCTTGCGCACAATAATTTTAGCGAAGCTTCATTGATTGACTGTATTTCTGCCCAATGACCACTGATCTTCTTGAAATCTAGCTGGGTAGATAGCCAATGAGCTGAGGTAAACGCCAGTATGTAATGGTTTTGGGTTGGACCACCATCCCTTGACTATGAGAGGACTCGCTGTGACGCTTGTTACGCGCAGCAGTATTTCGGAAAGTTGTATTTTCAACGAATTCATTGAAGATATCATGGTGAATAAATCAGGAAAAGCGAAGTCAGTCTAAAGTGAAAGTGAAAAAGTGAAAGTGAGACAGATTTTTTGTTTGAGGAATCTTTGAGTGTTATGATTCAAACAGGAACTGAGGAGCTGTTTCTGCAAGGACAGGACGTACTTCTGGACGGGTAAGTGCTAATGCCGTTTTATGAAATATAAATATATAAATATATATTTTTGCATGTGTGTGAAATGTGTGGTTTGTTTGTGTGTGTGTGTGTGTGTGTGTGTGTGTGTGTGTGTGTGTGTGTGTGTGTGTGTGTTGGTTTGTTTGGGTGTGTGTGTGTGTGTATATATGTATGTGTGTATATGTATATATGTATGTGTGTGTGTGTATGTATATATATATATATATGAACACCACTGTGTGTGTTTGCTGTTCTACTCCATCCCATTTGAATAAAAATAATGGAAAATATAATCTGACATGGAATATATATATATATATATATATATATATATATATATATATATATATTCCATGTCAGATTATATATATATATATATATATATTCCATGTCAGATTATATTTTCCATTATTTTTATTCAAATAAGATGGAGTAGAACAGCAAACACACACAGTGGTGTTCATATGCCACAGTTCATTACTGCAGGCATGACTGTGCCTCGGGGCCAAAAGGGCACAGCATGGAGGCGTCGTTGTGTTCTGTGTTGCATGAACTGCACCACTTGCTCAGTTTGCCTCTGCTTTACATCAGAAAGAGACTGCTATGGGACTAATATTTTTTTAAACGTTTTTGTGTGTGTGTGTTAGAATTGCTTTTTGATATGTTGTATATAGTTATAGGTCATTTCACCAATTCGGCCACTTGGGTACATTTGGGCAACTTGTGTGGGACACCTGGGTGACTTCATGCTAAATGTCATTTAGCTCACCCATTCCTGAAGTTATCAGTCTGAAACTTTGCACACCTACAATTATCCATCAAAATGATCTCCAGCATCCTATCTGACTGTGTGGCTATTCTAGTAAATGTGACAGATAATGCTACAACAATAAAAAACAGAAAACGTATGCTCTTTCTTTCTCTTTTCTTCCACCAGTTCTACTGTGTTATATTCTCCTACATTCAATTAACATTTCCACAAAGTTCAGAATTTTCCATTCAAATGATACCAAGAATATGCATATCCTTGTCTCTGGGGCTGAGCTACAGGCAATTAGATTAGGGTATGTCTTCAGGCGGAAATTGAGAACAAGGGATGAGGCCATAAATCAAATCAAATCAAATCAAATTTTATTTGTCACATACACATGGTTAGCAGATGTTAATGAGAGTGTAACGAAATGCTTGTGCTTCTAGTTCCGACAATGCAGTAATAACCAACAAGTAATCTAGCTAACAATTCCAAAACTACTACCTTATAGACACAAGTGTAAGGGGATAAAGAATATGTACATAAAGATATATGAATGAGTGATGGTACAGAGCGGCATAGGCAAGATACAGTAGATGGTGTATATACATATGAGATGAGTATGTAAACAAAGTGGCATAGTTAAAGTGGCTAGTGACACATGTATTACATAAAGATGCAGTAGATGATATAGAGTACAGTATATACATATACATATGAGATGAATAATGTAGGGTATGTAAACATTATATTAGGTAGCATTGTTTAAAGTGGCTAGTGATATATTTTACATCATTTCCCATCAATTCCCATTATTAAAGTGGCTGGAGTTGAGTCAGTGTGTTGGCAGCAGCCACTCAATGTTAGTGGTGGCTGTTTAACAGTCCGATGGCCTTGAGATAGAAGCTGTTTTTCAGTCTCTCTGTCCCAGCTTTGATGCACCTGTACTGACCTCGCCTTCTGGATGATAGCGGGGTGAACAGGCAGTGGCTCGGGTGGTTGTTGTCCTTGATGATCTTTATGGCCTTCCTGTGACATCGGGTGGTGTAGGTGTCCTGGAGGGCAGGTAGTTTGCCCCCGGTGATGCGTTGTGCAGACCTCACTACCCTCTGGAGAGCCTTACGGTTGTGGGCGGAGCAGTTGCCGTACCAGGCGGTGATACAGCCCGACAGGATGCTCTCGATTGTGCATCTGTAGAAGTTTGTGAGTGCTTTTGGTGACAAGCCGAATTTCTTCAGCCTCCTGAGGTTTCTTCATGATGCTGTCTGTGTGGGTGGACCAATTCAGTTTGTCTGTGATGTGTATGCCGAGGAACTTAAAACTTACTACCCTCTCCACTACTGTTCAATCAATGTGGATAGGGGGGTGTTCCCTTTGCTGTTTCCTGAAGTCCACAATCATCTCCTTAGTTTTGTTGACGTTGAGTGTGAGGTTATTTTCCTGACACCACACTCTGGAAGTTAGAATAGCAGTGATCCAAGGTTTTTCCAGCCCTGGTTGCGCAATCGATATGCTGATACAATTTAGGGAGTCTTGTTTTCAGATTAGCCTTGTTAATATCCCCAGCTACAATGAATGCAGCCTCCGGATAAATGGATTCCAGTTTGCAAAGAGTCAAATAAAGTTCGTTCAGAGCCATCGATGTGTCTGCTTGGGGGGGAATATATATGGCTGTGATTATAATCGAAGAGAATTCCCTTGGTAGATAATGCGGTCGACATTTGATTGTGAGGAATTCTAAATCAGGTGAACAGAAGGACTTGAGTGCCTGTATGTTGTTATGATCACACCACGTCACGTTAACCATGAAGCATACGCCCCCGCCCCTCTTCTTACCAGAAAGATGTTTGTTTCTGTCTGCGCGATGTGTGGAGAAACCAGTTGGCTACACCGACTCCGATAGCGTCTCTCCAGTGAGCCATGTTTCTGTGAAGCAAAGAACGTTACAGTCTCTGATGTCCCTCTGGAATGCTACCCTTGCTCGGATTCCATCAACCTTGTTGTCAAGAGACTGGACATTGGCGAGAAGAATGCTAGGGAGTGGTGCACGATGTGCCCGTCTCCGGAGTCTGACCAGAAGACCGCTCCGTTTCCCCCTTTTACGAAGTCGTTTTTTTGGGTCGCCGGCTGGGATCCATTCCGTTGTCCTGGGTGAAAGGCAGAACACAGGATCCGCTTCGCGAAAGTCATATTCTTGGTCGTACTGATGGTGAGTTGACGCTGCTCTTATGTTCAGTAGTTCTTCTCGACTGTATGTAATGAAACCTAAGATGACCTGGGGTACCAATGTAAGCAATAACACGTAAAAAAAAAAAACTGCATAGTTTCCTAGGAACGCGAAGCGAGGCGGCCATCTCTGTTGGCGCCGAGGTTAACCCCGGACAGGGCCAAACAGGCAGGATATAATCCCACCCACTTTGCCAAAGCACAGCCCCCACACCACTAGAGGGATATCTTCAACCACCAACTTACCATCCTTTGACAAGGCCGAGTATAGCCCACGAAGATCTCCCCCACGGCACAACCCAAGGGGGGGCGTCAGTGACTCAACCCACTCAAGTGACGCACCCCTCCTAGGGATTGCATGAAAGAGTACCAGTAAGCCAGTGACTCAGCCCCTGTAATAGGGTTTGAGGCAGAGAATTCCAGTGGAGTGAGGGGAACTGGCCAGGCAGTGACAGCAATGGCGGTTCGTTGCTCCAGTGCCTTTCCGTTCACCTTCACACTCCTGGGCCAGACTACACTCAATCATAGGACCTATTGAAGAGATGAGTATTTATTGAAGAGATGAGTATAAAGACTCAAAGGTTGAGACCGAGTCTGCGTCTCTCACATGGATAGGCAGACCATTCAATAAAAATGGCTCTACCTCCAGCCTTTGCTTAGAATTTCTAGGGACAGTAAGGAGGTCTGCGTCTTGTAACCGGAGCATACGTGTAGGTATGTACGGCAGGACCAAATCGGAAAGATAGGTAGGAGCAAGCCCATGTAATGCTTTGTAGGTTAGCAGTACAACCTTGAAATCTGCCCTTACCTTAACAGGAAGCCAGTGTAGAGAGGCTAGCACTGGAGTAATATGATAACATTTTTGGGTTGCCGTGTTTAGAACTAACTGAAGTTTATTTAGTGCTTTATCCGGGTAGCCGGAAAGTAGAGCATTGCAGTAGTCTAACCTAGAAGTGACAACAGCATGGATACATTTTTCTGCATCATTTTTGGAAAGAAGGTTTCTGATTTTTGCAGTGTTACGTAGATGGAAAAAAGCTGTCCTTGAAACAGTCTTGATATGCTCGTCAAAAGAGAGATCAAGGTCCAGAGTAACGCCGAGGTCCTTCACAGTTTTTTTTTAGATGTCTGTACAACCATTAAGATTAATTGTCAGATTCAACAGAAGATCTCTTTGTTTCTTGGGACCTAGAACTAGCATCTCTGTTTTGTCCGAGTTTAAAAGTAGAACATTTGCCGCCATCCACTTCCTTTTTTTCTGAAACACAGGCTTCCAGGGAGGGCAATTTTGGGGCTTCACCTGTTTCATTGAAATGTACAGCTGTGTGTCATCCACATAGCAGTGAACGTTAACATTATGTTTCCGAATGACATCACCAATAGGTAAAATATATAGTGAAAACAATAGTGGTCATAAAACGGAGCCTTGAGGAACACTGAAATGTACAGTTGATTTGTCACAAACCATCCACAGAGACAAACTGATATCTTTCCGACAGATAAGATCTAAACCAGGCCAAAACTTCAATGCGATGTGAGTGAGTGTGTGTATATGGTGTGCATACATTGGCTTGCGAAAGTATTCCTACAACCTGGAATTAAAATGTTTTTTTGGGGGGTTTGTCATTTGATTTACACAACATGCCTACCACTTTGAAGATGGAAACAAACAAGAAATAAGACAAAAAGAAACGGAAAACTTGAGCGTGCATAACTATTCAACCCCCCAAAGTCAATACTTTGTAGAGCCACCTTTTGCAGCAAATACAGCTGAAAGTCTCTTGGGGTATGTCTCTATAAGCTTGGCACATCTAGCCACTGGGATTTTTGCCCATTCTTCAAGACAAAACTGCTCCAACTCCTTCAAGTTGGATGGGTTCTTGTGTACAGCAATCTTTAAGTCATACCACAGATTCTCAATTGGATTGAGGTCTGGGCTTTGACTAGGCCATTCCAAGACATTTAAATGGTTCCCCTTAAACCACTCAAGTGTTGCTTTAGCAGTATGCTTAGGGTCATTGTCCTGCTGGAAGGTGAACCTCCGTCCCAGTCTCAAATCTCCTGAAGACTGAAACAGGTTTCCCTCAAGAATTTCCCTGTATTTAGCACCATCCATAATTCCTTCAATTCTGACCAGTTTCCTAGTCCCTGCCGATGAAAGACATCCCCACAGCATGATGCTGTCGTCACCATGCTTCACTTTTGCGCCAGACATAGCATTTTCCTTGATGGCCAAAAAGCTCAATTTTAGTCTAATCTGACCATCTGTTTGGGAAGTCTCCCACATGCCTTTTGGCAAACACCAAACATGTTTGCAAATTTTTGTCTGGTCACTCTTCTGTAAAGCCCAGCTCTGTGGAGTGTATGGCTTAAAGTGGTCCTATGGACAGATACTCCAATCTCCGCTGTGGAACTTTGCAGCTCCTTCAGGGTTATCTTTGGTCTCTTTGTTGCCTCTCTGACTAATGCCATCCTTGCCTGGTCTGTGAGTTTTGGTGGGTGGCCCTCTCTTGGCAGGTTTGTTGTGGTGCCATATTCTTTCCATTTTTTTATTATGGATTTAATGGTGCTCTGTGGGATGTTCAAAGTTTCAGATATTTTTTTATAACCCAACCCTGATCTGTACTTCTCCACAACTTTGTCCCTGATCTGTTTGGAGAGCTCCTTGGTCTTCATGGTGCCGTTTGCTTGGTTGTGCCCCTTGCATAGTGGTGTTGCAGACTCTGGGGCCTTTCAGAACAGGTGTATATATACTGAGATCATGTGTCAGATTATGTGACACATAGATTGCACACAGGTGGATTTTATTTAACTAATTATGTGACTTCTGAAGGTAATTGGTTGCACCAGATCTTATTTAGGGGCTTCATAGCAAAGGGGGTGACTAGATATGCATGCACCACTTTTCAGTTTTTTATTTTTTAGAAGTAATTTGGACTATTTTGTGTATGTCTATTACATGAAATCCAAATAAAAATCCATTTAAATTACAGGTTGTAATGCAACAAAGTAGGAAAAATGCCAAGGGGTGAATATTCTTGCAAGGCACTGCATATAGTCTAGTGAGTGTGTATATATATAGTCTACAGAGTGTGTGTATATGGTGTGTGTATATATAGTTTAGTGAGTGTGTATATGGTGTGTATATATAGTCTACGGAGTATGTGTATATGGTGTGTATATATAGTCTAGAGGGTGTGTATATATATAGTCTACAGAGTGTGTGTATATGGTGTGTGTATATGGTGTGTGTATGGTGCATATATATAGTCTAGTGAGTGTGTGTATGTGGTTTGTATATATCGTCTAGTGAGTGTGTATATGGTGTGTATATATAGTCTACAGAGTGTGTGTATATGGTGTGTGTGTATATGGTGTGTGTATATAGTCTACAGAGTGTGTGTATATGGTGTGTGTATATAGTCTACAGAGTGTGTGTATATGGTGTGTATATAGTCTACGGAGTGTGTGTATATGGTGTGTGTATACAGTCTACGGAGTGTGTGTATAGTTTGGGGACCATAAATGTACTATTTAGCAGTCCGGCTATTTAAACTTATGGCTTGGAGGTAGAAGCTGTTGGTCCGAGAGCCGATGCTCCGGTGCCGTTTGACGATCGGTAACAAAGTGAACAGTCTATGACTTTGGTGGCTGGATTCTTTGGCAATTTTTCAGGCCTTCCTCTGACACTGCCTGATATAGAGGTCCTGGATGGCAGGGAGCTCGGCCCCAGTGATGTACTGGGCTGTCCGCACCACCCTCTGTAGCACTTTGCGGTCAAGGTGGTGCATTTGACATACCAAGCGGTGATGCGTCACTGTAGAAGTTTTTGAGGATCCGAGGGTCCCATGCCAAATCTTTTCAGCCTCCTGAGGGGGAAGAGGCGTTGTTTTCCTTTCTTCAAGACCGTGCATGGTGATGTGGATTCCAAGGAACTTGAAGCTCTCGACCTGCTCCACAACAGGCCCGCCGTTGTGAATGGGGTGTGCTCTCCTATAGCCCACGATAAACTCCTTGGTCTTGCTAAACGTTGAGGGAGAGGTTGTTGTCCTGGCACCACTGTGCTAAGTCTCTGACCTGCTCCCTGTAGGCTGACTCATCGCCGTCGGAGATCAGGCCTACCATCGTCGTGTCATCAGCGAACTTGCTGATGGTGTTGGAGACGTGGGTGAACAGGGAGTACAGAAGGGAACTAAGCCCACACCCATGAGGGTGTTGAGGATCAGCGTGGTGGAGGTGTTGCCTATCCCCACCACCTAGGGCCGGCCCGTTAGGGAGTCTAGGATCCAGTTGCAGAGGGAGGGTTTCAGTCAAAGTTTGGTGATGAGCTTGGAGCGGACTATGGTGTTGAATGCTGAGCTGTAGTCTATGAACAGCATTCTCACATTGTTATTTCCCCTCTTGTCCAGGTGGGAGAGCTCAGTGTGAAGTGCAATTAACTTCTTGCGTCGAGCCAACCCGGATCCGGGATCATGACTACAGCCTCAAGCCCATTACCATAACGCAACGTTAACTATTCATGAAAATCGCAAATTAAACTAAATCAATATGCTAGCTCTCATGCTTAGCCTTTTGTTAACAACACTGTCATCTCAGATTTTCAAAAATATGCTTCTCTACCATAGCAAAACTAGCATTTAGCATTTAGTGTTAGCATTTAGCGTTAGCATTTAGCGTTAGCATCACCAGGCAACATTTTCACAAAAACCAGCAAAAACATTCAATAAATAATTTACCTTTGAAGAACTTTGGTGCGTCACATTTGGCTACCAAAAAAACCTGAAAATTCAGTTATCCAAACGCCAAACTTTTTTCCAAATTAACTCCATAATATCGACTGAAACATGGCAAACGTTGTTTAGAACCAATCCTCAAGGTGTTTTTCAAATATCTCTTCAATGATGTATTGTTCCTGGAAGTATGCGTCTCCCTCTGTATCGCATGGTAAAATGATTGCCACTGGGAATTACGCACCAACTTAGACAAAGGACACCGGACGGCCCCCTGGCAAATGTAGTCTCTTATGGCCAATCTTCCAATGATATGCCTACAAATACGTCACAATGCTGCAGACATCTTGGACATCTTGGAGAGCATAAGCTCGTTCACAGCACATTCACATCCATATAAGGAGACGATAGTAAAACAGAGCTTCAGAAATTCAGCTCATTTCCTGTTTGAGGTTACATCTTGGTTTCGCCTGTAGCATCATTTCTGGGGCACTCACAAATAATATCTTTGCAGTTTTGAAAACGTCAGAGTGTTTTCTTTCCAAAGCCGCCAATTATATGCATAGTCGAGCATCTTTTCGTGACAAAATATTGCGCTTAAAACGGGAACGTTTTTTTATCCAATAATGACATAGCGCCCCCATAGGTTGAAGAGGTTAAGATGGTTTCATCTGTAGATCTATTGGGATGGTATGCGAATTGGAGTGGGACTATGATGATGTCTGGGATGATGGTGTTGATGTGTGTCATGACCAGCCTTTCAAAGCACTTCATAAATACAGATGTGAGTGCAACAACTCAACGGTGGACTGATGTTCAACTTATCACTACTGATTATTTGACTTAGCATGACTTCATTCTTATCAGGCAGATTCCAAGTGAGAATGGGTTGACTTTCTACCCTGTTCACTTCATCCTGAACACTCAAAATCTACTGTCATTGGTCCACCCCTCTGTTTGACAAAGCCCATTCTAAAACCTTACAGCTACACTATACATTGGACGTTTGGCGCAGTCTGATGTTGGCAATGCCAATACAAAACATCTCCGCTAACTTTCTCAGCGACATCTCTCACATCCCATCTCCACAGGGAGAGAGCTGTCATGGAGGTCTGAGCCTCTCTCTGGTCTAACTGCAGCCACCTGGCTGGCCCTGAGTGCTAGGGGAAGGTCTGAGCCTCTCCCTGGTCTAACTGCAGCCCCCTGGCTGGCCCTCTCCCTGGTCTAGTGGCTGGGGTGAAGGTCTGAGCCTCTCCCTGGTCTAACTGCAGCCCCTGATTGGCCCTGAGTGCTAGGGGAAGGTCTGAGCCTCTCCCTGGTCTAACTGCAGCCCCTGGCTGGCCCTGAGTGCTAGGGGAAGCCTCTCCCTGTCTGAGCCCCTGACTGGCCCTGAGTGCTAAAAGTCTGCAGCCCCTGAACTGCAGCCCCCTGGCTGGCCCTGAGTGCTAGGGGAAGGTCTGAGCCTCTCCCTGGTCTAACTGCAGCCCCCTGACTGGCCCTGAGTGCTAGGGGAAAGTCTGAGCCTCTCTCTAGTCTAACTGCAGCCCCCTGGCTGGCCCTGAGTGCTAGGGGAAGGTCTGAGCCTCTCACTGGTCTAACTGCAGCCCCCTGATTGGCCCTGAGTGCTAGGGGAAGGTCTGAGCCTCTCACTGGTCTAATTGCAGCCCCCTGGCTAGCCCTGAGTGCTAGGGGAAGGTCTAAGCCTCTCCCTGGTCTAACTGCAGCCCCCTGGCTGGCCCTGAGTGCTAGGGGAAAGTCTGAGCCTCTCTCTAGTCTAACTGCAGCCCCCTGACTGGCCCTGAGTGCTAGGGGAAATTCTGAGCCTCTCTCTAGTCTAACTGCAGCCCCCTGACTGGCCCTGAGTGCTAGGGGAAAGTCTGAGCCTCTCTCTAGTCTAACTGCAGCCCCTTGGCTGGCCCTGAGTGCTAGGGGAAAGTCTGAGCCTCTCTCTAGTCTAACTGCAGCCCCCTGGCTGGCCCTGAGTGCTAGGGGAAAGTCTGAGCCTCTCTCTAGTCTAACTGCAGTCCCCTGGCTAGCCCTGAGTGTTAGGGGAAGGTCTAAGCCTCTCCCTGGTCTAACTGCAGCCCCCTGACTGGCCCTGAGTGCTAGGGGAGGTCTGACCTGTATTCACACACAGAGGAACTATGTAGGTTGTGGGGCTCCTCACTGATAAAGATGGCAGTCTGTCTCTCCACCTGCTTTAATCTGCCCACATTCCAGGAAGCATCTGGTCTCATTGAAGCAATTCAAGGTGAAGGACTACAGACAGAGCTAGGGGCCTGTTGCTTTTTCATTGCCAGGTTTAGGACATTTGGATTGTTTTCAGTCTCAAACTCATTAGATAACGCCATGTAGTTTGATATCATAATCAACTCCTGATGATTTATATTTATTTACCCTGTTTTTACAGGTAAATACATTAAGAACAGACTCTTATTTGCATGATGAGGATGAGACTGAAAATGTGTATTATTATTATGTTGGTGTGTTTTCCTATAGGCTTTGTTTGTAGTTTTTAACTGACGAATTTTGATGATGAAAAAATGATGATGATGATGATGAAGTTGACTGTGTAGAGAAGAATGGATATGGTGAGCCACACGTATTTTCAGACTAACCCCTGTTGTCATGCTTGGTTTTCAGACATGTTCTGTACGGTGTAGTGTGGAAAATCTGTAGGTCTGCCATAGCATGTTATGTACTACGAATGTGTCTACATTCATGTTGTAATATTCCCAAAATAATATCATATGTCAGAGGTTAACAGTTTGCAGCAGTTCTTGTTTTTTGTTTTTTAAAGCTGATTGAATAGCTGGGCCTCAAGGTCAAGTCTATGAAATCACTGTGGTAAAATTGCAACATATGAGCAAACAGAATCAGTTTAATGTTTTTTTAGATTGTTTATTGATTTAACTTCTCCCAATGTGAAGAACAAAATGTCTTTTTAAACATCTATTTGTTAGTTCCTTTCCAAACCTCTTCATTATTTGTCCTTACTAACTCTACTATATGAGGGTTTTATTTGGAAGGGATTCTCTGGATGACATTTGTCTGTCATCATCGGAATGGAATAATGGCACCAAACAGCTGAAATGTGTTTGGAATGAGGTGTTGCGTTCCTGGAGTCACTTTCCAGCGTCCAAATGAGAGACTGTCGGATTCTTCCAGGCAGTGAAAATAATAGAAAACAGGGATCCATCATGTTTAGCATTTAGAAGTCTAAAAGGCTTGAGAAGAATACAAAAAAAACCTGACTCTAGATGGTATTGCTGACAACAAGCTAAGGCAACTGAATCCTAACCAGCACAATGTATGTCCTCCATGTGTACAAGCTCATAGCGGCCGTGAAAAGGAACTGACTGCCAGACCTGAGTTCAAATACTATTTCAAATCATAGAAACATGTTTGCTGTGCCTGATTGAGCTTGTTTGGCACAATGGAACCAATTGCACTCCAGGCAGCCTCAAGCAAAATACTACTTGTATGTAGTGGTTTGTCTCTGATTTAAATACATTTGATGAAAGGCTGGATTCAATTGACAGTGATATATTACAGAATCCATTTGGAATGATGAGGGAGCTGGGAATCTGAGCCACCGCCATGACACCACATACACATCTAATTCAAACTGTCTGCCTCCATGTTTATATGGTATGTGAGCCTCTCTGCTGTTTTAATACATCAAGGATTGAATAATCTAGAATTTACCGTCCTCACCGTGCCCACTGTGGTCCAGGCCGCCACATAAACGCTTGTAGAACACATTGACAACCATGTCAGTCGCAGCATTATGTTAACACCAAGCTAAAGAAGCTTGAGCTCATTTACTATTGGCCAACTGATGAGGGGTTCTGTACACCTGAGAGGGGACAGTATATCTTCTGGAGAGGAACTTGACACCGCTTGTGGTATTTTGCATTAAGTACCTGTTGAAAGACAGGGATATACTGTACTGGACACGAGTAACTCCAAAATATCTATCCACAGGCCATAGATTTAGCTAATCTATCACTTGCTTTCTCTACCTTCTAATAATACAGGTAACATGAAACTTTCATTTCACATTATTTGTCCAAAACACTAAATGTAAAATGGCCATTCTGTTTAAACCTACAGGTTTGAGCGAAATAAGGATATGCTCAGACGTAACACACTCATTACAGTTTTGGTTCTTTGTCTTTGATCAGCCATTTGTAGCAAAGTGTGTAGGAGGAACCAGATGTTCTCACTCTCTCTCTCTCTCTCTCTGGTTCTACTTTCCAGAGAGAGAGAACATGCTGCTAATCTAAATCTGCAGGTTACCAAGAGTGAAGGACTCTCAAACAAAGGAAAGGCTATATGAAAATAACTTCAACTGGCACCATTGAGCCAGGCATTTCTCAATGTTTTACATGTTTGATGTTCCTAAAGAGTAGGTACATTTAGACAAAATGCTTTGAAAAAGTCGACATGGAAATGTTAGTATTTCAAACCAAAAAGTCAATAAGTCAAATAAAACTGGGAAGGACCTCGGCGTTACTCTGGACCCTGATCTCTTTTTTGAAGAACATATCAAGACCATTTCAAGGACAGCTTTTTTCCATCTACGTAACATTGCAAAAATCTGAAACTTTCTGTCCAAAAATGATGCAGAAAAATTCATCCATGCTTTTGTCACTTCTAGGTTAGACTACTGCAATGCTCTACTTTCCGGCTACCCGGATAAAGCACTAAATAAACTTCAGTTAGTGCTAAATACGGCTGCTAGAATCTTGACTAGAACCAAAAAATTTGATCATATTACCCCAGCGCTAGCCTTCCTACACTGGCTTCCTGTCAAGGCAAGGGCTGATTTCAAGGTTTTACTGCTGACCTACAAAGCATTACATGGGCTTGCTCCTACCTATCTGGTCCTACCGTACATACCTACATGTATGCTACGGTCACAAGACGCAGGCCTCCTAATTGTCCCTAGAATTTCTAAGCAAACAGCTGGAGGCAGGGCTTTCTCCTATAGAGCTCCATTTTTATGGAATGGTCTGCCTACCCATGTAAGAGACACAAACTCGGTCTCAACCTTTAAGTCTTTACTGAAGACTCATCTCTTCAGTGGGTCATATGATTGAGTGTAGTCTGGCCCAGGAGTGGGAAGGTGAACGGAAAGGCTCTGGAGCAACGAACCGCCCTTGCTGTCTCTGCTGGCCGGTTCCCCTCTTTCCACTGGGATTCTCTGCTTCTAACCCTATTACAGGGGCTGAGTCACTGGCTTACTGGGGCTCTTTCATACCGTCCCTAGGAGGGGTGCGTCACTTGAGTGGGTTGAGTCACTGATGTGATCTTCCTGTCTGGGTTGGCGCCCCCCCCTTGGGTTGTGCCGTGGCGGAGATCTTTGTGGGCTATACTCGGCCTTGTCTCACGATGGTAAGTTGGTGGTTGAAGATATCCCTCTAGTGGTGTGGGGGCTGTGCTTTGGCAAAGTGGGTGGGGTTATATCCTTCCTGTTTGGCCCTGTCCGGGGGTGTCCTCGGATGGGGCCACAGTGTCTCCTGACCCCTCCTGTCTCAGCCTCCAGTATTTATGCTGCAGTAGTTTATGTGTTGGGGGGCTGGGGTCAGTTTGTTATATCTGGAGTACTTCTCCTGTCCTATTCAGTGTCCTGTGTGAATTTAAGTGTGCTCTCTCTAATTCTCTCTTTCTCTCTTTCTTTCTCTCTCTCTGAGGACCTGAGCCCTAGGACCATGCCTCAGGACTACCTGACATGATGACTCCTTGCTGTCCCCAGTCCACCTGGCCGTGCTGCTGCTCCAGTTTCAACTGTTCTGCCTTATTATTATTGGACCATGCTGGTCATTTATGAACATTTGAACATCTTGGCCATGTTCTGTTATAATCTCCACCCGGCACAGCCAGAAGTGGACTGGCCACCCCACATAGCCTGGTTCCTCTCTAGGTTTCTTCCTAGGTTTTGGCCTTTCTAGGGAGTTTTTCCTAGCCACCGTGCTTCTACACCTGCATTGCTTGCTGTTTGGGGTTTTAGGCTGGGTTTCTGTACAGCACTTTGAGATATCAGCTGATGTACGAAGGGCTATATAAATAAATTTGATTTGATTTGAATATGTGCCAGTGAACAGTATGCAACGTCAGCAATATTGTGATTTGAAAGCTACAACCAATTCGTGACAAATTGAGATCAAAAGGACTAGGTGTGTCATTAAACAGAATACACATAATTGACCCCTATCCATCCTCAAAACCTATATATAACATGGAAAATAATAGATAGCTAATTAATGCATGAATTCAAATCTATCCGAATAGTCATAATTTTGTTATGATCTTTCTTTGGAGCCGTTCTTTACGAACCCTCAGGGCATAAAAAAATGGTACAGTGTGTGGCATGTGGATACTTTAAAGACTGACAATGATGGATGGGGTGTGTTGGCTGTATTCGAGGTCCACTGTTATATAACATCATCGTTCTCTCATCATGTGAAATCCAATACCTTGTCGAACCTAAGATCAGGTCACCGGTATGGCTGTATAGTGTTTTATATATTTTGAACTCAGTCTTTTATCCAATGTCGTCACTTTGAAAACAAACAGATGAATAGCATGAGAACACCCGTTATATAAAACCGTTTTACTGCTCCTTGGGAATATGATTGACCACATATTTTCTCCAATGAAAACAATTTTGAAATATTTAAGAATACGTTCAATGTGCGGCGCAGTACTATTATGTACATTGGTGTATTACCATAACCTTGTACCGTAAAAAAGTATAAAATGTAGTAAAAATCCCTGTAATTCCTTAATCAGAAGTTTATATTTTGTTTTTGCATACAGTGATCAAATGCAGCATTATCCCTTCACCATTACACCACAGAACTCAGTTTTAAAAGGTATATTCATTCAGACACTTAGTATGTTTTACTGAGCCTACCTTGAGCACCGGGTGGGTGGCGTTTGCACTTTTGGGACCATCGCACCAGACAAGCTGAATCAAGCACAACTAAAGTATATGAAATATTTCAAACACTATTTGGACCCAGGTCTGCAGAACACCATATGTGTCCAGTGTGATTCAGTGGACAGAGAGAACGGGGTGAACCAGTGGGCAGAGACAGTTCACTGCACATCCCTCAGCCTACTTCATTAAGCCCCCACAGGCAGATACATTGTTAAAATCACTCCGAGGGTGAAAACAGCATTGAAGATGTCATTACTTTCATCCTAGCACAACAGAGTAGATGTCCTTCCAAATTGCTTCCATTCTGCCTGGCTGACTGTCGGTAAAACTATCCTCCCCCGAACAGAGCTTCCCTCTGAGTGGCTCAGTGAATGCGGAGGAGGGGAGAGAAATCACTCTACTGTAAACTCGTTAAGCAAACACAGCAAATTAAGATTAAACCCATGCTGTCTCCCTCTGCTGTGATTCAGCGATAATAACTGAGCAGATCAACAGGCCTTTATAGGGCTGAAACATCTCTCTCTCTCCCTCCCCCTCCAGCAACTGGAGTAAGTTTGAGATGCCTTGTGTGTACTCATTATTGAAAATTGGATGTGTGTGTGTGTCTGTGAGTGGAGCGTATTTTGTTTTTAAACGAGGACATGCTACAGCCAAGCATCACAGAGGGCATTTGAAATGATCAAAGTCCTTTGGCACGGCTGGTGGATTCCTGCCATCCCATTGATTCTATCCCCTTAAGATAACAAAGGCAGGCTTTGTTATGTGAGGGCAAGCAAGCGTTGAAATTGGGCAAAGTCTCGCAGGCAAGTGAAACTCTCATTGTTCACGTCTTCAGCATGGCCACATCAAATGGCAGTACTCACGTGACTGTGGACACACGGAACCTTTGAAGCCAACTCCTATAACTGCCAGTTCATTTTATCAGAATACACTCATCTATATCAAGACTATATCAAGACCATCCTCAACATAAATCCCAAATGGCACCCTATTCCCTATCTAGTGCACTACTCCCCCCCCCCCCCTTTTTTTTTACCATAGGGCCCTGGTCAAAAGTAGGGCACTTTACTGTATAGGGAACAGGGTGCTATTTGGGATGTAACCAATGTCTTTCTAAGGTCCATGTACAAATCATGTTTATTTCAGAGCTAAACGAAAGGCATAGGAAGCCTCGGAGACGTGAGACGACACTTATAAGTCACCTTATAATACGTTAATGGTGTGTGTCTTCGTACATGATATTTGGAACTAAGAGTGGAAAGGTCCATAGCAGTGGTGACCGGTTCAAACTTGCATAAGAATACGGTAAAGTCTGTTGAATGAAAATTGGAATTCGCTTTTTCTTTCTGTTTGTATAGGCCTATGTGTGCTCAGTGATGTAGTTGTGTACATTGCTGTCTGATCCCTCTTTTATAAAATCGTAATGTTCCGTCTGGTTTAAATCATATCCGTTTCAACAATTTTGGCTTATCAATGTTTTTCTTCTGTTTTGTTGTTTCCTTGATGTGGTAGAATTGAAGGGATAGATACATGTCATGGGAATCATCAGCAAGCACCCCTCTTCTACTGACAGATTGGCTGGAACAATTAAGGGGAAATATTGCACAACATAACCACAGACACTCACTGGAAACCCAGGTGAAAATATAGACGTCTTGTTTCTTCTTCTCATTCTAGTTGGTTTGGAGGCGGACAGTGGAAACCGGGGAAATAAGTCACTTTCACACACAATGGCTCTGTTACAATTCGTCTTGACTTTATTGTTACCCATTTGGAAAGAATGCCAACCGAAAATCTATTCGTCATGTCACTTGTAGGGTCGTGTGAGTGTAGTATGTGAAAATCCTTGCCAAAGCACTACCATCAACATATGTTCCTCGGTAGGTATTCAGCCTTCATGCAATCGCAAACATTTATTTTCTAAAAATAGTATGTATATAGGCAAGTTATCGTTATTCATTGTATATTTATTCCACCTGTTATAATTTTTTCTCTGCATTGTTTGGAAGGGCCTGTAAGTAAGCATTTCACTGTTAGCCTACAACTGTTGTTTACGAAGCACGTGATAAATAACATTTGATTTGATTTGATTGGATTTGATTTACTACTCAATGACTATTGTTTTAGACTTCTAAGGTATTATACACATGCTGGTGGACTTTATGAAAGTAGCTGTCACCTTTCAACCAATCAGAGTAGGAGCATAAGAGATCCTTCAGATAGATAGTCACTGGGCAAAAACATGTTGAACTAACATTTCAACTCCATTAAATATCAACCAAAAATTGACATTGGTTTTACGTTACATAATCTTTTTTTATGTCACCTCAGGGAACAGTCAGATTATTTCAGATGACAAGGTCACCATGGAGATGTGAGAGAGCCAGTGACCTCACCACTTGTAGCCCACTGCCTTTCATTACACCCTGGTGCTGCTTTACCTTCTAGGGTTCCCAACGCTGCAGTTTAGCCCTTATTTTGATGGGCACCATACATTTTCACCATAGCAACCTAAATCTACTTTAACCTTGGAAAGTCCCTAATGATGTCCTCATTAACAGTTTTTTTTTCTCCAGAGGAATAAGAAGGCAATGTGAGACTCTTCCTTCTCCCTAATGCTGAGCTGTAGGTCCCCTCTGTGGTATTGAAACTACTCAAGGGAAACTCACAGTAGTAGAAGAGTATTGTACTTGTGAATGTGCATATCTAAATAGTGGAGTTGAACAGTTGCTTTTTAGAGCGGGGGTGTAAGTGTGTGTGTGGAGGGGGTGAGTGTGAAAGAGCTAGACTGATTCCTCATTCCTGCGATTGGAAAAACAACAAACCAGCTGCCCCACCACTTGTTTTGGTAAACAGCTGATGATTGGCTATACTGCATATCATTCATTTAATAGTCCAAAAATGGATGTACCAAGCGAACAATGCCGTTTTAAGCAGAACAGTTGTGGAATTTATTTTAGACAATACATTTTCAGAATAACAGCTAATCTCTAAACTTCAAAGGTCCGGCAGCTTTTCTTTTGGATACATGCCCTCCGATGCTGGCTCAACATACAATGCAGAAATGTTCAGCTCGGTTCAACTCAGGACAGGCTTTTCGGTGACGTGGCGTGTATTTAGCCAGAGACAATGGTAAATGAGGGCTGTCATTTTGACTGTAGTGCCACAATTACTAGAGCAAAGCTGCTTTAGCTGTGCTGCACGATTTTCCTATTTTTTGGGAGAGTCTCGAGATTTCTGAGGACCTAATTTAGCCCAGCTGGGTGTTGCTTACAGACCCTGTCAGGACATTTGATGAACACAGCAATATGCCTGCCAGTTGTGTTTCCTGCTTCTGTCATTGAGCTTTTCAAATCCAATGTCAGGCTTTGGTTTGCATGGGTAGAGTACATTATTAATTGGCATTATGTGCAATTACATTAAAGGAGAAGTTCACTTTATTTGAACCTAATGTCCATTTTTTAATGTAAGTGGCATATTATAGAAGTGTTCAGACACTTTTTTAAAGATCTCACTTGTTTTTGAGAAACTGAGCCAATGATAGACTTCCTCATGCTCTTTTAGCAGTTATAGGGGCAGAGATGAAACATGAACATAGGCTCCAAAAACACAATATGTCCTTTTAGAAACAGCAACGCTCTCAGTATAGTGATGCAGGTCTTTAGATGTTGTACACATGAAATTGTGTCATTCCAAACTTTATTCGCAACACTATATTCCATTTTGTGGGACTCTAGTGATACGTCTCTGTGTAAGCCCAGGATGCTTTTCCGTGTGCGTATGAGCGGGCTACACCGAGAAAAAAACGTACAAAATGGAATATGATGTTGCAGGTAATGTTCAGAATGGCAGAATGCAGTTGTTTCTAGTGGTACACCATCTGTTAGTTAATGAACTTCAAAGCAAGATCACTGCCGGGTGAGGCAGCACACAGTACTACACACTCAAGTGTGTCATCCAATGAGTTATTGATTCGCTGAATGTTTTAACCACAAAGTCTTTGATTCAACCAAAGTGGTCCTCCATTTTGGCACAACGTTGACCCAAGTCAAGATGTGGAGCTGATGACACAGGCGCCACTGAGATGAACTGCAGTTGTTAATGACCTCTTTGAACACGGCACATTCTGTATCTGGCCCAGGGGCTTATGATATTAAAGTAAACAAATAAATAGGTCTCTCTCTCTCTCTCTCTCTCTCTCTCTCTCTCTCTCTCTCTCTCTAATTCAATTCAAAGGGCTTTATTGGCATGGGAAACATAATGTTTTCATTGCCAAAGCAAGTGAAATAGTGTAACGCTCGTCCTCTTCTTCTGACGAGGAGTAAGAGAGATCAGACCAATGTGCAGCGTGGTAAGTGTCCATAACGTTACTTTATTTGCAAGAACACTAAACTACAAAATAACAACGTGAAAGAACGAAACAAACGAAACAGTCCCGTGTGGCACAAACACTGACACGGAAAACACAATCACCAACAACTCAAAAGTGAAACCAGGCTACCTAAGTATGGTTCTCAATCAGGAACAATGATTGACAGCTGCCTCTGATTGAGAAGCATACCAGGCCAAACACAGAAATCCCAAATCATAGAAAAAGGAACATAGACAACCCACCCTACTCACGCCCTGACCATACTAAAACAAAGACATAACAAAAGAACTAAGGTCAGAACGTGACAAATAGATAATAAACAAAAGTGAAATAAACAGGAAAAAAAAGAACAGTAAACATTACACTCACAAAAGTTCCAAGCAATTTCAAATGTCATATTATGTCTATATACAGTGCTGCAACGATGTGCAAATAGTTAAAGTACAAAATGGTAAATAAATAAACATAAATATGGGTTGTTGCCCTTTTCTTGTGGCAACAGGTCACAAATCTTGTTGATGTGATGGCACACTGGTATTTCACCAAATAGATATGGGATTTGTTTTCGAATACTTTGTGGGTCTGTGTAACCTGAGGGAAATGTGTGTCTAATATGGTCATACATTTGGCAGGAGGTTAGGAAGTGCAGCTCAGTTTCCACCTCTCTCTCTCTATCTCTCTAATGTTTCTCTCCAATTGAGTCCATGTAGTATTTTATCACGATTGTGGCAAATGGTCCATTCCAACATCCATTTGTCAAGAGTAACAACTTTTCTGGTGCCCCTGACCTTTTCAAAGCTAAAGCCTCCAATAACGGGGACCGGCAGTATGGGAAACATATCACACTGTTAAGAGGTCATTCTTCAGACCAGAGTTTTTAGTGTTTATTTTAGCCTGGGATTTCAACCGCTGTATTTGTAGCTTATTGCCCTCGCTAGTCTCCTTACCCAAACAGAATGACCAGTTTGAGTCCCACATGTCCGTGATCGAGGCACTACAGACACTTCTAAACAAAGTAGCGCCAACAGAAGATACATGTGGACACAGAATGCACACAGACATTTTTCAGACAGACACCCTTTCTATGGGGCTGTTTTTCATGCTCTGCTTTTGAACAGCACAGTGGTCCCTCCCCACAAAACACTTCTGTGTAACAATGAGTCAATTGGTTCCTGGTGGACTGGTGGGCTGGCCTGAAGGCTTAGGTCGTGGCTATAGTATGACTTGATTCAGCCTGCAGAACAGGTTTTCAGTAGTGAGGCCAAATGCAAGGACAAGTTCACCCAATTACTATGCAACCACACATTAATAACTGTAGTAGCGACATAGCAGTTGCATAGGTGTTACTACGTAATTACATGGTAACAAGGTTGTAGCGCTATCAGTTAATATGAACCTTTGTCAAATCCATTAAAGGGATGTCATACTGAAAAATATTATCCTGTCTCCTTATTTCTCCTGGTCAGCCTGATGTCTGCAAAGGTTGTTACATTGTAACTACATAGTAATTATAAAGGTTATACCCTACTGGGTTTCACTTCACATGAAGTTGCTTTCTCCTGGGTAGGTACATGATAACTACAAGTATATCCTATGCAACTACATTGTCCTTACATTACACTTGATTCGGTATAGCATTTGAGCCAGGTCAGAACATAGAAATAAACAAATTGAAAATGACCGGTAGTTAATGACAGGGTGTGCCTTGTTGCAATTGTTCTTATTCTAGCCTACTTATCAAGCCTGGTATTACACCTGGATTCGATGGGAGTGGCACCTTGTGTAACAAGGTCAGATATTGGTTAGAGTTATTAACATGGTAATTCACAGGTGACCTTCAAACATTTAATTACAAAATATTAGTTACATAGTGGAACAAGAACATGAGTAATTACACATGTGGAATAACCGTCAGCAAGTGGATGCGTAATTACACATGTGGAATAACCTTCAGCATTGGATGTGTAATTACACATTCCTTGTTCCAATTGTGCAACAACTACAACCTTATTACCATGTAATTACACAGTAACACCTGTGTAGTTACATAGCAATAGGAGCAACAACGTAAAGTGTTAACTAAAATATATCAAAACCGGTTTTCCTACATCTATGAGCTGAAATGACCTCACTTGAAACTTGATACATTCTTAGATTTGCTAATCTGTCTGTTGTGCATGGCCTTCTAAATGCATTTCATTCTGCAACGCTGGTCATATTGAATTTCAAGGTTACCTAAGTGGCCCAGGCGTTGCAAAGGCCAACTTAGTAAGGGCTCAATGGTTCCAAAGGACCGGAAAATATGAACCCTTTGAGGTTGTTTGCCCCATGAGAAGAGAGTGAAGGAGCACACAGCCATCCACTTAGAGAAAAGGGGGAAATGAGTAGGGGAAGTCTTTTCTGCAACTTGTTGTGTCCATGTGTCATTCATTGCACCGCTATGTCAAGGGCATAAGGGGATTTCCGGACAGGAATTATCCTCACACGTTGTGCGGTAGTACTGGGGGTAATACTCTTTCAGCTGAACTCAAAGCCAGAAAATAAATAATAAATCAAAAACTAAACTGGGGGCATGTCTAGATGTCTTTCCTTTGTGCAACAAGCACCAAAAACACATCCCAATACATCAAACTTACTTCAACAGGTTTCCGTGGATGGATTCTGAGGATGGAAAATGTCATTACTTTGAGATCCACTTGCTTTGTTTTGATTTAAAAGCAAAGAGACCGTTTTAACATAGTTCGGTGACTGTGGGTTGCTACTCACCATGTAATTATGGGTAGGGGATTTTTTTTTAGTTAAAACCTTTATTGAAATGGAAACAATTAGCCGACCACCGTGGCTCTACCTTGATATTTAAATACACATGAAGTAGCAAAATGGACAAGAGCCAGGAGAGATCTGAGACCAGTTTATTTAGTATATGCCGTTATATAGAGTATGTGTATATATATTCTTCTTACAGGCTCAGCTTTAGTATTCCACAAAGTCAAGCATCACAGATCTGGCCAGTTTGGGTGATGGAAACGAGAGGGAAATGCTTAATAGGAATGGAAATACATGCAAACTATACCATATATTTGTGTATTTTTCACATGTACAGAAGAGAAGACCTTTTGCAATTCTACAACCGGCCTTTTTATCAATTTTTCAGAAACAAACTGTGATGTGGTAGTAATAATTAAAGGGATAGTACAGCGATTTTACATATTCCAATATGGATTGCAGTCACTCCTTGTCCATAGGCTGCATTCAATGTAAAGAAACATGTCAAATCGCTTAACTATGACTTTAGAAGTAAGGTAGAGTAAGTATGACATTACATTTTAACATTTGAATGTTGGAGAAGGAGGTGTGGTGCACTGAAGACGCGCTCCAGGCCTGTTTGTCAGACTCTTTGTTTCTCCCTGGCTGTACCATCACTACCCCCTTCACTCAAGGTACTGTATACTGCCTTTCTAGCCCACTGCCTCAACTTCCTTTCCATCGAACGGAACCAACTACTATCTCCATCAAATACTTTTCTATTGCCATTGTCACACCCTGATCTGTTTCACCTGTCTTTGTGCTTGTCTCCACCCCCGTCCAGGTGTCGCCTGTTGCCAGTTTGTTTTGTTCGTCAAGCCTACCAGCGTTTTCCCCTTTTCTCCTGTCTGTTTCTAGTTTCTAGTTTTCCCGGTTTTGACCATTCTGCTTGCCCTGACCCTGAGCCTGCCTGCCGTTCTGTACTTTGTTACACAACACAGGATTATTGACCTCTGCCTGCCCTGACCCTGAGACTGCCTGCCGTTCTATACCTTTTGGACTCTGATATGGATTAATGACCTCTGCCTGCCCTTCACCTGTTGTTTTGCCTGCCCCCTGTTCTAGTAATAAACTTTTGTTACTTCGACACTGTCTGCATTTGGGTCTTCCCTCAAACGTGATAGACATTTTTTTTAAACAATAAATACATCTCTGACTTTCTTATGACATCTCTGTCACATTTTTTAAATGTATGTACTGTGGGTCGTGTTTAGGGTTTCTGCATTGCCAAGACTCGAGGGAGTTGTAAGGGTTGATATGTTAGCCGGGACCAGAACTATACGTTGTATAATTAAGCAATAAGGCCCGAGGCGGTGTGATATATGGCCTACAGTATATACTATGGCTAAGGGTTGTTCTTACGCATGACACATCACGGAGTGCCTGGATACAGCCCTTGGTATATAGGCCATAAACAACTAACCCCCGAGGTGCCTTATTGCTTTTATAAACCGGTTGCCAACACAGTAAGGCAACGAGCTACACATCTAAATAGAAAATGTTGCTTTAATAAATAAATTCAGAATAATTACATTCTGACAGAAAAAGTAGTCCAGACAAAAGTCTCATTGCTTGAATGGTTGCTATGCAACAACCACGGGCTATCTAGCAAGCTTACATTTAATGTATGCAAAAACAATACATTAGAGACACTTCTAGTGTGACTAACACATTCAAATGATTTATTAATGTTGATCTGAATGTTGCCATTTATTGTGCACAAATGATTTTTTCTCTCTCCATGTTATCATTTGTTGTTGGCTTGCCCAGGCCATGTTATCATTTGTTGTTGGCTTGCCCAGGCCATGTTATCATTTGTTGTTGGCTTGCCCAGGCCATGTTATCATTTGTTGTTGGCTTGCCCATGCCATGTTATCATTTGTTGTTGGCTTGCCCATGCCATGTTGTCATTTGTTGTCGGCTTGCCCATGCCATGTTGTCGTTTGTTGTCGGCTTGCCCATGCCATGTTGTCGTTTGTTGTCGGCTTGCCCATGCCATGTTGTCATTTGTTGTTGGCTTGCCCAGGCCATTTTGTCATTTGTTGTTGGCTTGCCCATGCCATGTTGTCGTTTGTTGTTGGCTTGCCCATGCCATGTTGTCGTTTGTTGTTGGCTTGCCCATGCCATGTTGTCGTTTGTTGTTGGCTTGCCCAGGCCATGTTGTCGTTTGTTGTTGGCTTGCCCAGGCCATGTTGTCGTTTGTTGTCGGCTTGCCCATGCCATGTTGTCGTTTGTTGCCCATGCCATTTGTCGCTTGCCCATGCCATGTTGTCGTTTGTTGTTGGCTTGCCCATGCCATGTTGTCGTTTGTTGTTGGCTTGCCCAGGCCATGTTGTCGTTTGTTGTTGGCTTGCCTAGGCCATTTTGTCATTTGTTGTTGGCTTGCCCATGCCATGTTGTCGTTTTTTGTTGGCTTGCCCATGCCATGTTGTCGTTTGTTGTTGGCTTGCCCATGCCATGTTGTCGCCCATGCCATTTGTTTTGTCGGCTTGCCCATGCCATGTTGTCGTTTGTTGTCGGCTTGCCCATGCCATGTTGTCGTTTGTTGTCGGCTTGCCCATGCCATGTTGTCGTTTGCCCAGCCATGTTGTCGGTTGTTTGCCCAGGCCATGTTGTCGTTTGTTGTTGGCTTGCCCAGGCCATTGCCCAGGCCATGTTGTCGTTTGTTGTCGGCTTGCCCATGCCATGTTGTCGTTTGTTGTCCCATGCTTGCCCATGCCATGTTGTTGTTTGTTGTTGGCTTGCCCATGTTGCCATGTTGTCGTTTGTTGTTGGCTTGCCCAGGCCATGTTGTCGTTTGTTGTTGGCTTGCCCAGGCCATGTTGTCGTTTGTTGTTGGCTTGCCCAGGCCATGTTGTCGTTTGTTGTTGGCTTGCCCAGGCCATGTTGTCGTTTGTTGTTGGCTTGCCCAGGCCATGTTGTCGTTTGTTGTTGGCTTGCCCATGCCATGTTGTCGTTTGTTGTTGGCTTGCCCATGCCATGTTGTCGTTTGTTGTTGGCTTGCCCATGCCATGTTGTCGTTTTGTTGTTGCCCATGCCATTGGCTTGCCCATGCCATGTTGTTGTTTGTTGTTGGCTTGCCCATGCCATGTTGTCGTTTGTTGTTGGCTTGCCCATGCCATGTTGTCGTTTGTTGTTGGCTTGCCCAGGCCATGTTGTCGTTTGTTGTCGGCTTGCCCATGCCATGTTGTTGTTTGTTGTTGGCTTGCCCATGCCATGTTGTCGTTTGTTGTCGGCTTGCCCATGCCATGTTGTCGCCCATGTTTGTCGTTGCTTGCCCATGCCATGTTGTCGTTTGTTGTCGGCTTGCCCATTCCATGTTGTTGTTTGTTGTCGGCTTGCCCATGCCATGTTGTCGTTTGTTGTCGGCTTGCCCATTCCATGTTGTTGTTTGTTGTCGGCTTGCCCATGCCATGTTGTCGTTTGTTGTCGGCTTGCCCAGGCCATGTTGTCGTTTGTTGTCGGCTTGCCCAGGCCATGTTGTTGTTTGTTGTCGGCTTGCCCAGGCCATGTTGTTGTTTGTTGGTTCCATGCTGCTGGAAATGCATGCCGTTCTTTTAGCTTGGGGAGCTGCTGTGTTGTCAGAGAACAGTGCTCCACCGCTTCCAGATTTGGCCTCCAATAACTTTGAAGAGAGGTTTTGAATCTGTGTCCTGTGACAGACAGTATTTCTCGCCTCTAGTCCAGCATTCGACAGTTTTTGGATCATGGTGGTCCGGAGGCAGTGGATTGTATACATCTGGGACAGGCCAGCTATTTTGCAGGACTTAACCTTGGGCAACATTGTTGCGAGTGTGGTCACTCCCATCGGCTCTTCCGAAACATATAGGAAAAAATAAAGTTAACTAATAGTTTGGCCTACAACACTACTGGTTATGTTGTCAGGGTACATTAGAAAGATTTAACTAGCTAGCTAACAGTTAACGTAAACTCACCCCATTCCGTACAAATGTGCGTAACCGCGACATTCAAACGAGGCTACAAAGAAAATTAACGGGACTGTAGCGACTGTGTTGACTTCAAAATCGGGGGTGTGAACTAGGTTTCTATTCAAGCGTTGATCGACATGGTCATGGCTCTATAGTATTGGAGAAAAGTTGAAAAAACGGACCCTCCTTTACATCGTGACGTGTCATGTCGTAACGTACAGCACGCATAAAGCAACTATTTCTGTCCTACAATCTCTCTCCACCAGGTGTAGAACTTCTCTGATCCTTTAAAAACTAGAAATGGACAGTGACGGGAGTAAGGGGGATACCTAGTCATTTTTTTCGTCATCAAAGCCGCTGTTTACTTCTATGATCACTTTAGCACCGCCCTAAAAACTTGATTCAAATTCGACACAAACCTTCAAATAGGTATGTAATGACACATTATATAAACTCTGTATAGTGTTTTATTTACATTTTAGAGGCAACAAGGTGATAAGTTGGACAGATCAAGTGAAAAAAGCCATTTTCCCACACGACATCTCTCCTACTCACCATCACGCATTCGTTTCGCTTCCCCACCCTCCATTTTTAAAAAGACCCGACGGGGCTCATTGCCTGCTTGAATTATGCAGAAACGGGCAGTGTTTAGGTCATGTAATTGATTTTTGTTGGAAAGGGGAGAAATTGTGCTTTACAATGGTGTCGACATTACATATGATCTGGAAGTATTACGTTTTTGGGGCGCTAAAATAAGGGCAATTGTACGGACCAAGGCGATGTATGAGTTTACGTGACATGCCATATGTAACCTCATCCATTCACTGGTGGGCAGCTTTGTCATGCCCCTCTTTCCTCAACTTTTTAATTACGCCAACAGACACTTTGTTGCTCGTTGCGAATTCAGTGTCCTTCTGTATGCTCCATGTCAGACTGAGAGGGGGGTCGTTGATATGTCGGTTCAAACCAGCTCTGAGTCCAGCGTAGCTGCTAATCCCAGATTCTTCGCCATTCATGTTTCTCACTGAACAATAAAAGTCCCGTAGAATGGTGTTCAGCTCCGTTTTTGTTGTATTCCCAAACTCACAATGTGTCCCTTTTTCTGCACACCAGTCCGTGAAGCAGGTACGTGCCCACCTTGTTTGTTTCACAATGTTATTTTCTTTTTGATTTCTCTCAAGTTCATCTAAACGCTTTTTTTCCTACATCGACATGTCAAACTATTGTTGATGTAGCCATTTTATTGAGGTGAAAAGGCGCAGTGATATCAAGGTGAAAAGCCTGAACGCCATAGTCATGGTATACATTCTCACATACACACGGCTAAATGATGTTTTAGCCAATCAGCATCCAGTACCCAAACTACCTGGTTGATAATGTCAACCAAATACATATGATAACATTTGTGAAAGTTACTCGGTCAGTGGTTTTGGGTAACGACAGTGGTCAGGACCTGTCGTAGGAAGTGTTCTCAAAATACCCAGCTGCCCCGATGCTCAGTGAGACAAAATTAATGTGGGAGACTGCCTAGCTCTCTTCAACAATAGGCGTGGATTACGCGGCATGATGTAGTGGGTCTGTGACTGTTATTTCAGGGAAGCCAGAACACTTGAATCAGCAAATTCCACAGTGACTGAATGAGGTGGATGTGTTGGAGATAGGCTGTGGTCGTGAGCCTCTTTGACTGCATCATCAGTTGGGGATCTAGACTGAAAAGCACAGCAGTTTGCGCCTCATCATGTTTATCTTTGGCATTCTAAACAGTTAAGTTAAAGTGATAGCTCAGGGATTTTACATATTTAGATATGACTGCTTTCAAGGTAGGGAAACAAATATCTAAATGTGTAAAATTACTGAACTATCCCTTTAAGATTACTGAACTATCCCTTTAAGATAGTGGTCACAGTGTTATTACAGTTAAAGAGCCAACAACTTCCACGCATCTGTCAACTTTTTGGCAAATCTAAGAAAGGTTGCAGGCCTACATACAGTAGCTAGCCAGTAAACACATCACTACCACACAACATTGTTCAATGTTGACTCAAAGTTGTGGGCCTCAACATGCCATTGCTACTTTTTAATAACCCTTGGACAACTTTTGTTTTGCGCTGCATGAAAACTGGTCATTGGTTGCTACTGCTCCCTACTGTATGTAATTCCCGGAGAGGGAGAGTGTGAATCATCTGACTACTTGTCTCCACATCCCTGACATTAAACACACGTGATGAGAACACAAAGAACACAATATTCACGTGTTATTTATTTGTGCACAGATGAATGTATACATAGTATACAAATGCAGCGGATGAAAGAGCGAGTCTTTTGCTGTACATAATGCAAGTCTTTTGCTGTACATAATGCAAGTCTTTTGCTGTACATAATGCAAGTCTTTTGCTGTACATAATGCAAGTCTTTTGCTGTACACAATGCAAGTCTTTTGCTGTACACAATGCAAAAGAAAATGAAACAATTCCAATTCCAAAGAATACAGGAACCATCTTTTAGATGGAAGATGTGGTTCCTCCGAACCAAGACAAAATAAACAACAGAATGGTATCATGGGAGTGGATTCTGTGCTAGGAAAGTACCTTTTCATTGACAGTGGGTCTAAATGAAATGTAGAGCAAAACAAAAAGCCTTTTGTCACTTTCTTAAGCATTGTAATAAAACAATTATTACATAACAATGTAACACAGGCTTTATTAGAAAAGTCAGTAGAGAGGACAAAGTTTCAGAAATTGCATTGCTGATGATGTGACATGGTCTTGTAAAGTTCCTATGATAATTTACCAGCATTGCATTGAAATAGCTGAACTGAACTGAAACTCAAATTCTCAAATGACCATCATGCAAAAGGGGACAAGGAAGAATATCAACATCCACTCTACTGCAAGAGGTAAGAAAGCTATGCTATGTCAAGTTCACGTAGTGAATCTGAGATGTGTCTCTTGCAGTACAAAGGCTTTCCTCATATTCAGTATCCTCATTTCTTTGGCGAAACATGACTGCAATCTGAGCGTTGTGAAATTTGCACTGTTTAAGGGAAAATGATGCATTGCACAATACAAGTACATTATTTCTTGAAACGAATCATTAGTTATATAGTACATACAGTGCGTTTGATTCTCTATGTCTATATATACACATATTGTTTCTTTCTCTTAAAATGTTGAATAGTTTGTCCAAATTTGCACTGCTTTATTGCATCACTGGATTGATTCAAATCCGATTCATAATTGCTTTTATAATTGCCATTTGCTGATCATCTTTTCAAGTGTATGGGATATTTCATTAACAATTTTTAATTATCATATGAGAAATATTACTATCAACTGTTTAATCATGGAAACTGACAAAGGTATATTGTAGGGTTTTAACAAGACTTTAGCAAATAGTTCAGATTACAATTTTTTTTAATTTTTTAGATGATATTTAATTTATGTCAATGTACGTAAATAGATTAACAATTAACAATGTTAATTAAATCCCATTGTAAATACAAAAATATAATTTGAAACTAGTGCATTGGACCAAACAGGTCTTATATTTTGCAGATACAGTACTGCATTTCACATTTCATTAACTTCTTGCGTCGAGCCATCCCGGATCCGGGATCGTGACTACATCCTCAAGCCCATTACCATA